>NW_024061158.1:0-47500 GCF_016432855.1 Salvelinus namaycush
TGCCGTCTGTGGAGAGACCATATGACCATCACACAACCACAATACAACCACACACACACACACACAACCATAACCACAAAAAAATGTATCACAACACAACCACAACATAACCACAACATAACACAACACAACCACAACATAACACAACACAAACACAACACAAACACAACCAAACATCGGGTTCAGAGCCAATTAAAAGTAAGGTATCTTAGGTCTTAAGGGTGATTGACTTTACATAATCATTCATCTACACTACTTTGTCTAAGCCAATAGAAATCCAGTGAAATGATGTCATGTCACAGGAAACTGCCTTTGTCCTAGCGACACGTTTCCATGGAGACACTCACCGCGGCAGCTGCCAGCTCCAGTCCCAGAGACCCCCAGCTGATGATGAGAGTCAGAACACCCAACAAACACACCCTGAGAGAGAGATACAGAGAGATACAGAGAGAGAGATACAGAGAGATACAGAGAGAGAGAGAGAGAGAGAGAGAGAGAGAGAGAGAGAGAGAGAGAGAGGAGAGATTAACACAATGTTCAATGCTGTGAAATCACTGCTTGTTTGTGTGTAAAACAACGTGGGGTTGAGTCAGAGACATGTAACACACACACACACAACCTGTGACATGTGAGTCATGCACACAAGATGGTCTTAATGTGTCCTCACTCCCACTCCCACTCTGTCAATCTCTCTCTCCTGCTCGCTCTCTCGCTCTCTCCTACCCTCTCTCTCTCTCCTACCCTCTCTTTCTCTCTCTCTCTCTCCTATCCTCTCTCTCTCTCCTATCCTCTCTCGCTCTCTCTCTCTCTCTCGCTCTTTCAATCTCATCATCTCTCTCTTTCCTTTCTTCTCTCATCATGTCCTGACTCCACAACTCTCCTCTAATCATCCCTCGCTCTACCAGCCTAAACTCCTCTCTCCCTCTAATCATCCCTCGCTCTACCAGCCTAAACTCCTCTCTCCCTCTAATCATCCCTCGCTCTACCAGCCTAAACTCCTCTCTCCCTCTAATCATCCCTCGCTCTACCAGCCTAAACTCCTCTCTCCCTCTAATCATCCCTCGCTCTACCAGCCTAAACTCCTCTCTCCCTCTAATCATCCCTCGCTCTACCAGCCTAAACTCCTCTCTCCCCTTCTCATCCCCTCCAACTAGTAACACATCTCTACTCATTTTCCTTCTCCCAATTCTCTCTCAGACCTCCTATCTCTTTCCCTCCATCCATCCACCCATCCAGAGTTCTCTGTGGTCATCATGTGGTGTGGCTCACCCAATCAGAGTGCCTTTAGAGTTGCGTATGAGTCCGAACAGAACCAGCAGACAGATCAGAACATCAAACAGGAGCAGAGTCAGGTATACCAGCCACCTGGAAATATATAACACAATATATAACACAATATATAACACAATATATAACAGGAACCAGCAGACAGATCAGAACATCAAACAGGAGCAGAGTCAGTTATACCAGCCACCTGGAAATATATAACACAATATATAACACAATATATAACACTATATACAACACTAAATATAACACTATATACAACACTATATACAACACAATATAAACAACAATATAAACAACACTATATACAACACTATATACAACACTATATACAACAGAGTCAGGTACAAATATATAATATAACACAATATATGAGACAATATATAAGAGGAAGGCAGGTCTTCAGCTCGTCCAGCAGAGACAACTGTAATGCTAACCATGTATAGTACATGTATACAGCTGTAACTCACCTGTACCAGTCAAAGACTTCAGTCTGGAAGGCCAGGTCTTCTAGGGAGATATTAACCATGTATAGTACATGTACACAGCTGTAACTCACCTGTACCAGTCAAAGACTTCAGTCTGGAAGGCCAGGTCTTCTAGGGAGATATCAGAGTTACTCCAGAAGGGGATGTCCACCATGAGTCTGACAAGCTCATCCAGCTGACCCTGGAGCTTCTGGACGATGGACACATAGTCAGTCTGTTCAGAGTAGACCGTCTCCAACTGGACCAGACCTCCCTCCACTGTCTGGTTCAGAGACAGGGCACTGTCCGTCACCTACAGAGACAGAGACAGAGAGAGACAGAGAGAGAGAGACAGAAACAGAGAGACAGAGAGACAGAGAGAGAGAGAGAGAGAGAGAGACAGAGACAGAGAGACATTTGTGAGTGTTTTTTAGAATCTGGAAGTGGTTGAGAGGTAGGATGAAAGGGGAGGGATGTTAGCGCTCTGTGTGGTAGGATGAAAGTGGAGGGATGTTAGCGCTCTGTGCGGTAGGATGAAAGGGGAGGGATGTTAGCGCTCTGTGTGGTAGGATGAAAGGGGTGGGATGTTAGCGCTCTGTGTGGTAGGATGAAAGTGGAGGGATGTTAGCGCTCTGTGTGGTAGGATGAAAGGGGAGGGATGTTAACGCTCTGTGCGGTAGGATGAAAGGGGAAGGATGTTAGCTCTCTGTGCGGTAGGATGAAAGTGGAGGGATGTTAGCGCTCTGTGCGGTAGGATGAAATTGGAGGGATGTTAGCGCTCTGTGCGGTAGGATGAAAGTGGAGGAATGTTAGCGCTCTGTGCGGTAGGATGAAAGTGGAGGGATGTTAGCTCTCTGTGCGGTAGGATGAAAGGGGAGGGATGTTAGCGCTCTGTATGGTAGGATGAAAGTGGAGGGATGTTAGCTCTCTGTGCGGTAGGATGAAAGTGGAGGGATGTTAGCGCTCTGTGTGGGAGGATGAAATTGGAGGGATGTTAGCGCTCTGTGCGGTAGGATGAAAGTGGAGGGATGTTAGCTCTCTGTGCGGTAGGATGAAAGTGGAGGGATGTTAGCGCTCTATGTGGGAGGATGAAATTGGAGGGATGTTAGCGCTCTGTATGGTAGGATGAAAGGGGAGGGGTGTTAGTGCTCTGTGTGGTAGGATGAAAGTGGATGGATGTTAGCGCTCTGTGTGGTAGGATGAAAGTGGAGGGATGTTAGCGCTCTGTGTGGTAGGATGAAAGGGGAGGGATGTTAGCGCTCTGTGCGGTAGGATGAAAGGGGAGGGATGTTAACGCTCTGTGTGGTAGGATGAAAGGGGAGGGATGTTAGCGCTCTGTGCGGTAGGATGAAAGGGGAGGGATGTTAGCGCTCTGTGCGGTAGGATGAAAAGGGAGGGATGTTAGCGCTCTGTGCGGTAGGATGAAAGTGGAGGGATGTTAGCGCTCTGTGCGGTAGGATGAAAGGGGAGGGATGTTAGCGCTCTGTGTGGTAGGATGAAAGGGGAGGGATGTTAGCTCTCTTTGTGGTAGGATGAAAGTGGAGGGATGTTAGCGCTTGTGTTTGGTGTATACAAGTTAGTGTGTGTGTGTGTGTGTGTGTGTGTGTGTGTGTGTGTGTGTGTGTGTGACTGTCCCACCAGTTTGTCGATCCCTGCCACGGTGCGGTTGGCGTGCCGAAGAGAATATGCCAGGCGGTTGGCTCCGTCACATGACTCCCCGTTTCCATAGAAACCCACGGCAATGCCGGCACTGCGGAAAAGACAGGAAACAGGAAGTGTTATCTCATTGGCCGATATTGCAGGAAGTGTTATCGCTTTGGCCAATATCACACACACACACACACACACACAGTCCAGCCTCTGTGTGAGTGTTTGCTGTTCTATCACCCACCAGCAGGAGACAGTGTGGAGTAGACAGACAGACAGACAGACAGACAGACAGACAGACAGACAGACAGACAGACAGACAGACAGCTCTGTCCCCAACCTCTCCCTACGGCTATAGGACAGCAGGAGACAGTGTGGAGTAGACAGACAGACAGACAGACAGACAGACAGACAGACAGACAGACAGACAGACAGACAGACAGACAGACAGACAGACAGACAGACAGACAGCTCTGTCCCCAACCTCTCCCTACGGCTATAGGACAGCAGGAGACAGTGTGGAGTAGACAGACAGACAGACAGACAGACAGACAGACACAGCTCTGTCCCCAACCTCTCCCTACGGCTATAGGACAGCAGGAGACAGTGTGGAGTAGACAGACAGACAGACAGACAGACAGACAGAGCTCTGTCCCCAACCTCTCCCTACGGCTATAGGACAGCGGGGGACAGTGTGGAGTAGACAGACAGACAGAGCCTCTCCCTACGGCTATAGGACTACCAGGAATCACACTATGGCTGGACAATGGCCGGGTCGCCAGACCACACATAATGTGATTATTCTGCAGCTCTGGCTCCAGCACACACACGCACGCACACACACACACACACACACACACACACACACACACACACACACACACACACACACACACACACACACACACACACACACACACACACACACACACACACACACACACACACACACACACACACACACACACACACACACACACCCCCCTCTCTCCCTCCATCCCATGCCCCTCTCTTCTCACGCTGCCCCCCTTCTCCCCCCTCTCTCTAAACAACAGCCTCACTCACATGGACTATCCAGTCCTCTGTTTGTCTCTGTAATAATGTCTTCTACAGGCTAACTGTCCACACACATTTAGAACCAATATTATAGCACATTATTCTACTCCATTAACTACACTACCCCCTCTACCTCCTCCACCCCCTCTACCCCCTCTACCCCCTCTACATGGACCATCCAGTCCTCTGTTTGTCTCTGTAATAATGTCTTCTACAGGCTAACTGTCCACACACATTTAGAACCAACATTATAGCACGTTATTCTACTCCATTAACTACACTACCCCCTCTACCTCCTCCACCCCCTCTACCCCCTCTACCTCCTCTACATGGACCATCCAGTCCTCTGTTTGTCTCTGTAATAATGTCTTCTACAGGCTAACTGTCCACACACATTTAGAACCAACATTATAGCACGTTATTCTACTCCATTAACTACACTACCCCCTCTACCTCCTCCACCCCCTCTACCTCCTCTACCCCCTCTACCCCCTGTTAAACCCTGGGTGTGTGTCTGTGTGTGTATGGGTGTGTCCACACATTAAAAGAGCTCTGTGGTTTAATCAGAGTTCTACGATGGACCTCATATTGTTATACCACAGAGATGGAGGGAGGGAGGGAGGGAGGGAGGGAGGGAGGGAGGGAGGGAGGGAGGGAGGGAGGAAACAATGTGCATGCTAGATAATGGAAGGAAGGGGGGGGGGGGGAGGGGGGGGTAATCAAACAAATTCTCTCCCTCTGTCTTTCTCTCTTAAGCTCTCGCTCTCACTCTGTTTATTCTCACTGTTCTAATGCCTCCTTCTACCAGAGGATTTAATGACTTCCTCCATCCGCTTAGAGAGAGAGAGAGGAGAGATGGGGAGAGAGAGATACATGGAGAGAGAGAGCGAGCATGAGAGCGAGCGTGAGAGCTAGAGAGAGAGAGGTAGAGAGAGAGAGAGCTAGAGAGAGAGCGAGAGAGCGAGTGAGGGAGAGAGCGTGAGAGCGAGCGTGAGAGCTAGAGAGAGAGAGAAGGATATAGGTAAAGCGTGTTCTCTCAGTCTGTGAGGTCAGTGCCACTGCTGCCTCAGAAACAGTGACAGAGGAGTGTGTATGTAAGTGTACGAGGACAGAGGAGTGTGTATGTAAGTGTACGAGGACAGAGGAGTGTGTATGTAAGTGTACGAGGACAGAGGAGTGTGTATGTAAGTGTACGTGGACAGAGGAGTGTGTATGTAAGTGTACGTGGACAGAGGAGGGTGTATGTAAGTGTACGAGGACAGAGGAGTGTATATGTAAGTGTACGAGGACAGAGGAGTGTGTATGTAAGTGTACGAGGACAGAGGAGTGTGTATGTAAGTGTACGTGGACAGAGGAGTGTGTATGTAAGTGTACGAGGACAGAGGAGTGTGTATGTAAGTGTACGAGGACAGAGGAGTGTGTATGTAAGTGTACGAGGACAGAGGAGTGTGTATGTAAGTGTACGAGGACAGAGGAGTGTGTATGTAAGTGTACGAGGACAGAGGAGTGTGTATGTAAGTGTACGAGGACAGAGGAGTGTGTATGTAAGTGTACGAGGACAGAGGAGTGTGTATGTAAGTGTACGAGGACAGAGGAGTGTGTATGTAAGTGTACGAGGACAGAGGAGTGTGTATGTAAGTGTACGAGGACAGAGTAGTGTGTATGTAAGTGTACGAGGACAGAGGAGTGTGTATGTAAGTGTACGAGGACAGAGGAGGGTGTATGTAAGTGTACGAGGACAGAGTAGTGTGTATGTAAGTGTACGAGGACAGAGGAGTGTGTATGTAAGTGTACGAGGACAGAGTAGTGTGTATGTAAGTGTACGAGGACAGAGTAGTGTGTATGTAAGTGTGTACGAGGACAGAGTAGTGTGTATGTAAGTGTGTACGAGGACAGAGTAGTGTGTATGTAAGTGTGTACGAGGACAGAGGAGTGTGTGTGTAAGTGTACGAGGACAGAGTAGTGTGTATGTAAGTGTACGAGGACAGAGGAGTGTGTATGTAAGTGTACGAGGACAGAGGAGTGTGTATGTAAGTGTACGTGGACAGAGTAGTGTGTATGTAAGTGTACGAGGACAGAGGAGTGTGTATGCAAGTGTACGAGGACAGAGGAGTGTATATGTAAGTGTACGAGGACAGAGGAGTGTATATGTAAGTGTACGAGGACAGAGGAGTGTATATGTAAGTGTACGAGGACAGAGGAGTGTGTATGTAAGTGTACGAGGACAGAGGAGTGTGTATGTAAGTGTACGAGGACAGAGTATTGTGTATGTAAGTGTACGAGGACAGAGTAGTGTGTATGTAAGTGTACGAGGACAGAGTAGTGTGTATGTAAGTGTACGAGGACAGAGTAGTGTGTATGTAAGTGTACGAGGACAGAGTAGTGTGTATGTAAGTGTACGTAGTGTGTGTGTGTGTACATGTTTACACTGAGTTTATAAAACACTGGGAACATGACAGACTGACCAGGTGAATCCAGGTGAAAGCTATGAACCCTTATTGATGTCACCTGTTAAATCCACCACAATCAGTGTGGATGAAGGGGAGGAGACAACCTCTTAAGGATCGGCCTCTTTTTATCCATTTTCGCCTAAATTGACATTCCCAAATCTATCTGCCTGTAGCTCAGGCCCTGAAGCAAGGATATACACTGCTCAAAAAAATAAAGGGAACACTTAAACAACACAATGTAACTCCAAGTCAATCACACTTCTGTGAAATCAAACTGTCCACTTAGGAAGCAACACTGATTGACAATACATTTCACATGCTGTTGTGCAAATGGAATAGACAAAAGGTGGAAATTATAGGCAATTAGCAAGACACCCCCCAAAACAGGAGTGATTCTGCAGGTGGTGACCACAGACCACTTCTCAGTTCCTATGCTTCCTGGCTGATGTTTTGGTCACTTTTGAATGCTGGCGGTGCTCTCACTCTAGTGGTAGCATGAGACGGAGTCTACAACCCACACAAGTGGCTCAGGTAGTGCAGTTCATCCAGGATGGCACATCAATGCGAACTGTGGCAAAAAGGTTTGCTGTGTCTGTCAGCGTAGTGTCCAGAGCATGCAGGCGCTACCAGGAGACAGGCCAGTACATCAGGAGACGTGGAGGAGGCCGTAGGAGGGCAACAACCCAGCAGCAGGACCGCTACCTCCGCCTTAGTGCAAGGAGGTGCACTGCCAGAGCCCTGCAAAATGACCTCCAGCAGGCCACAAATGTGCATGTGTCTGCTCAAACGGTCAGAAACAGACTCCAGGAGGGTGGTATGAGGGCCCGACGTCCACAGGTGGGGGTTGTGCTTACAGCCCAACACCGTGCAGGACGTTTCGCATTTGCCAGAGAACACCAAGATTGGCAAATTCGCCACTGGCGCCCTGTGCTCTTCACAGATGAAAGCAGGTTCACACTGAGCACATGTGACAGACGTGACAGAGTCTGGAGACGCCGTGGAGAACGTTCTGCTGCCTGCAACATCCTCCAGCATGACCGGTTTGGCGATGGGTCAGTCATGGTGTGGGGTGGCATTTCTTTGTGGGGCCGCACAGCCCTCCATGTGCTCGCCAGAGGTAGCCTGACTGCCATTAGGTACCGAGATGAGATCCTCAGACCCCTTGTGAGACCATATGCTGACACATGCACATTTGTGGCCTGCTGGAGGTCATTTTGCAGGGCTCTGGTAGTGCACCTCCTTGCACAAAGGCGGAGGTAGCGGTCCTGCTGCTGGGTTGTTGCCCTCCTACGGCCTCCTCCACGTCTCCTGATGTACTGGCCTGTCTCCTGGTAGCGCCTGCATGCTCTGGACACTACGCTGACAGACACAGCAAACCTTTTTGCCACAGTTCGCATTGATGTGCCATCCTGGATGAACTGCACTACCTGAGCCACTTGTGTGGGTTGTAGACTCCGTCTCATGCTACCACTAGAGTGAGAGCACCGCCAGCATTCAAAAGTGACCAAAACATCAGCCAGGAAGCATAGGAACTGAGAAGTGGTCTGTGGTCACCACCTGCAGAATCACTCCTGTTTTGGGGGGTGTCTTGCAAATTGCCTATAATTTCCACCTTTTGTCTATTCCATTTGCACAACAGCATGTGAAATTTATTGTCAATCAGTGTTGCTTCCTAAGTGGACAGTTTGATTTCACAGAAGTGTGATTGACTTGGAGTTACATTGTGTTGTTTAAGTGTTCCCTTTATTTTTTTGAGCAGTGTATATATTCTTGGTACCATTTGAAAGGAAACACTTTGAAGTGTGTGGAAATGTGAAAGGAATGTAGTAGAATGTAACACAATAGATCTGGTAGAAGATAATACAAAGAAAAAACCAACTGTTCGTTTGTGTTTATTTTTTGTACCATCATCTTTGAAATGCAAGAGAAAGGCCATAATGTATTATTCCAGCCCAGGTGCAATTTAGATTTTGGCAACTAGATGGCATCAGTGTATGTGCAAAGTTTAAGACTGATCCAATGAACCATTGCAATTCTGTAAAAACTGTTTTATCAAGACTGCCCAAATGTGCCTAATTTATTTATTTATTTATAACTTTTGATGTTCATGTTCAAACAATAGCATGGTTTTCTTTCACTGTAATAGCTACTGTAAATTGGACAGTGCAGTTAGATTAACAACAATTTAAGCTTTCTGCCAATATGAGATATGTCTATGTCCTGGGAAGTGTTCTTGTTACTTACAACCTCATGCTAATCGCATTAGCCCACGTTAGCTCAACCGTCCCGTGGAATTGACACCGATCCCGAAGAAAATGTATAATATTATTAAAGAACGCATTTTAAATAAATAAAAATAAAAACAAAATAAATCACAATATCACACAATTAGTCTGATCAAAATTGGATTAAAGGCCAACATTGGAATAACATTCAAATCTATTTTTCCAGGTACGTAAATAAAAAAGCCTACATGTCAAAGTGGAGATGATTTGCCTACAGCCTCATGTCCAACCCAACACTGATGAGGCGCCAGGAAATGGAGCCAAACTTTAATGAGACTGTTAATGACATAAATACAGGCTAAACGCCAGTCATGATTGTCAAACATAATGAAGGATAATTCACATTAACATCTAAAGGCTTGATTCTGTCAACATGCTCGACGCTCGGCTCATTCAGATCAAATGGTCCGAAGACCAGAGAGTGAAGGACAAGGCCTGTTGAGCACCACACGTCACCCACCTTGAATCTGAGCGGAGGCGGTCAGCATTTTGAAACTATTTAACAATAAACGTAATTGTTTAAAACCTGGACGTGTCTACCCTTGTCTCAAAGTAGCCTAGCCTAGCCAAAATACGACCATAACAATGTTGAAGGAATGATTTCAGAAACACTGCCATGGAAACCAGCATTTTTCGCATGTTCTATTGGTTTTCAAATCAAAGTTATTTTGTTGTCTAGCAGCCAAAGGTATAAATCCTAGTCATATTAGTAACCCATGCTAGTTGTTGATAATCCTAGTCATATTAGTAACCCATGCTAGTTGTTGATAATCCTAGTTATATTAGTAACCCATGCTAGTTGTTGATAATCCTAGTCATATTAGTAACCCATGCTAGTTGTTGATAATCCTAGTTATATTAGTAACCTATGCTAGTTGTTGATAATCCTAGTCATATTAGCATCCCATGCTAGTTGTTGATAATCCTAGTTATATTAGTAACCCATGCTAGTTGTTGATAATCCTAGTCATATTAGCATCCCATGCTAGTTGTTGATAATCCTAGTTATATTAGTAATCCATACTAGTTGTTGATAATCCTAGTCATATTAGTAACCCATCCTAGTAGTTGATAATCCTAGTTATAATACCAACCCATCATAGTAGTTGATAATCCTAGTTATATTAGTAATCCATGCTAGTTGTTGATAATCCTAGTCATATTAGCATCCCATGCTAGTTGTTGATAATCCTAGTCATATTAGCATCCCATGCTAGTTGTTGATAATCCTAGTCATATTAGTAACCCATGCTAGTTGTTGATAATCCTAGTCATATTAGTAACCCATGCTAGTTGTTGATAATCCTAGTTATATTAGTAACCCATGCTAGTTGATGATAATCCTAGTCATATTAGCAACCCATTGTCACGCCCTGGCCTTAATTATCTTTGTTTTCTTTATTATTTTAGTTAGGTCAGGGTGTGACATGGGGGATGTAGGTGTTTTGTCATGTCTAGGGGTTTTTTATGTTTATGGGGCGTTGTCTAGTCTAGGTGTTTGTATGTCTATGGCTGCCTAGATTGGTTCTCAATTAGAGGCAGCTGTTTATCATTGTCTCTGATTGGGAACCATATTTAGGCAGCCATATTCATTGAGTATGTCGTGGGTGATTGTCTATGTGTAAGTTGCCTGTGTCTGCACTTGTCATTATATAGCTTCACGTTCGTTTGTTGTTTTTGTAAGTCTGTTTAAGTATTCTTCGTTCTCCTCCTCTCTTCAACGTTACGACGAGCGTGACACCCATGCTAGTTGTTGCATCTTTAGACCTAGCCTTTCTTAATTTCCAACGGATATTTTCCATCTTTGCCACATGAAACCGCTGATGTGTTCCGGTGCGCTTTGAGAACGGTGTTTTCCCGCTAATTGCATTTTGGGACATTTGCCCACAGCCCACAGCCCACAGCCCACAGCGCACAGCCCACAGCCACGTGCGCAATGTTGATCTTATAATACGAAGAAAAACAGCTTTATCAACATTTCAAGCTAAAACGGTCTGATCTGTTGCATCAGCCTCATTGCTTATTGTTTTATTTTGAATGTACATTGGTTGTATGACATGTGTATCTGTCATCCCAGAACTGTCCCAGGGTCTGTTTTGAACCACAGACATGTTTTTTTATCATCCCAGGGATGACAGGGAATCCTTAGTTTCCCAGGGATGACAGGGAATCCTTAATTTCCCAGGGATGACAGGGCATCCTTAGTTTCCCAGGGATGACAGGGAATCCTTAATTTCCCAGGGATGACAGGGCATCCTTAGTTTCCCAGGGATGACAGGGAATCCTTAGTTTCCCAGGGATGACAGGGAATCCTTAATTTCCCAGGGATGACAGGGCATCCTTAATTTCCCAGGGATGACAGGGAATCCTTAATTACCCAGGGATGACAGGGAATCCTTAGTTTCCCAGGGATGACAGGTCATCCTTAATTTCCCAGGGATGACAGGTCATCCTTAGTTTCCCAGGGATGACAGGGAATCCTTAATTTCCCAGGGATGACAGGGCATCCTTAATTTCCCAGGGATGACAGGGAATCCTTAATTTCCCAGGGATGACAGGGCATCCTTAGTTTCCCAGGGATGACAGGGCATCCTTAATTTCCCAGGGATGACAGGGAATCCTTAATTTCCCAGGGATGACAGGGCATCCTTAGTTTCCCAGGGATGACAGGGCATCCTTAATTTCCCAGGGATGACAGGGAATCCTTAATTTCCCAGGGATGACAGGGCATCCTTAGTTTCAAACCCTGGAATTATTTTATAAAGACATGAAAAGTATTTGGTTGTAACTGTAATGTTGCAATATTTTATAGGCTACCAAGGGTGACAAACCAGGAGACCCTCTAGGAGACCCTCTAGTCTAGGAGACCCTCTAGGAGACCCTCTAGTCTAGGAGACCCTCTAGGAGACCCTCTAGTCTAGGAGACCCTCTAGTCTAGGAGACCCTCTAGGAGACCCTCTAGTCTAGGAGACCCTCTAGTCTAGGAGACCCTCTAGGAGACCCTCTAGGAGACCCTCTAGTCTAGGAGACCCTCTAGTCCAGGAGACCCTCTAGGAGACCCTCTAGGAGACCCTCTAGTCCAGGAGACCCTCTAGTCCAGGAGACCCTCTAGGAGACCCTCTAGGAGACCCTCTAGGAGACCCTCTAGTCCAGGAGACCCTCTAGGAGAGCCTTAAAGGGGCAGTGTTGTATTTTGAGACTGGCGTTTTTTGCATATTGAAGCCTATAGGCTGAGTGTAGCCTACATTTCTGCCTGATTCTCTATAGTAAAAAAAATAGAAATCTGTCCTACTTGTCCGAAAGCTAAAAAGCTAATGTCAAGCCCGACATATAATTAGTTAGCCCATGGACAGTTACAGTCATAGTCCTATAGAGTCAATCTATCCTGTCTTCCAATGACAGTGATTCCATGTGATTGGTCACATCGGCCCAGAAAGCCCTGGCAAACAACTCCCATGACAACCAACTAACAATAACAAATAACGGAAGAACTACACATTCAGTCAGAGAGACATACAGCCAGAGAGACATACCGCCAGAGAGACATATCGCCAGAGAGACATACAGCCAGAGAGACATACAGCCAGAGAGACATACCGCCAGAGAGACATACCGCCAGAGAGACATACCGCCAGAGAGACATACCGCCAGAGAGACATACAGCCAGAGAGACATACAGCCAGAGAGACATACAGTCAGAGAGACATACAGCCAGAGAGACATACAGCCAGAGAGACATACAGCCAGAGAGACATACCGCCAGAGAGACATACCGCCAGAGAGACATACAGCCAGAGAGACATACAGCCAGAGAGACATACAGCCAGAGAAACATACAGTCAGAGAGACATACAGCCAGAGAGACATACAGCCAGAGAGACAGACATACAGTCAGAGAGACAGACATACAGTCAGAGAGACATACCGCCAGAGAGACATACCGCCAGAGAGACATACAGTCAGAGAGACATACAGCCAGAGAGACATACAGCCAGAGAGACATACAGCCAGAGAGACATACAGCCAGAGAGACATACAGCCAGAGAGACATACAGCCAGAGACATACAGCCAGAGAGACATACAGCCAGAGAGACATACCGCCAGAGAGACATACCGCCAGAGAGACATACCGCCAGAGAGACATACAGCCAGAGAGACATACAGCCAGAGAAACATACAGCCAGAGAGACATACAGCCAGAGAGACATACAGTCAGAGAGACATACAGTCAGAGAGACATACAGCCAGAGAGACATACAGCCCGAGAGACATACAGCCCGAGAGACATACAGCCAGAGAGACATACAGCCAGAGAGAGAGAGATAGGAGAGAGAGAGAGAGAGAAAGAGCTCAATATCAAATATTTAACATCAAACCTGCTAAACACATCGCTACCATGCTCCCTGTCTCTTCACTATATCATGAATATGCCATCTGCATCAAATCTGCTGCTGTCTCCATGGCAACCTTTCTAGACCAGAGAGAACAGAGACAGAATGGTAGAGAGAGAGAGAGAGAGAGAGAGAGAGAGAGACAGAATGGCAGAGAGAGAGAGAGAGAGAGAGAGAGAGAGAGAGAGAGAGAGAGAGAGAGAGAGAGAGAGAGAGAGAGAGAGAGAAGCAGAGTGCAGTGTTTGCCAAGGGAGATGCAAGTCAGTGTAAAAGTGTGTGACGATAACGTGTGTGTGTGTGTGTGTGTGTGTGTGTGTGTGTGTGTGTGTGTGTGTGTGTGTGTGTGTGTGTGTGTGTGTGTGTGTGTGTGTGTGTGTGTGTGTGTGTGTGTGTGTGTGTGTGTGTGTGTACCCCAGCCAGCCAAAGGGTCCAATATGACCTAAATAATCTATTTCAGAAACACTGGGCTAATCTGACATCACCCTGTATCACACTGCTTCACACGGAACAGACAGAATACACTTGTTTATCTGAGAGAGAGAAAGACAGAGAGAGAGAGAGCGAGCCTAAACAAGTCACTGCAGGGACTCTCTCTCTCTCTCTTTCTCTCTCTCCCCTCCTGGCCCTGTTACTATGGTTACAGGGTCAATGACCTTGGTGTAGAAACTGTTCTATAAACACTGAAATTCCAGGGATTTTCCCCAAAATACAGAACTGATTACCTTACAGTATACTGTAACAGTTCAGCAGTATTCAGCTTCCAACTGTGCTACTGAAACTGGCCCAGTTCCCCCAGTTCTCCCAGGTCTCCCAGTTCTCCCAGGTCTCCCAGGTCCCCCAGTTCTCCCAGGTCTCCCAGTTCTCCCAGGTCCCCCAGTTCTCCCAGGTCCCCCAGTTCTCCCAGTTCTACCAGGTTCCCCAGTTCTCCTAGGTCCCCCAGTTCTCCCAGGTCCCCCAGTTCTCCCAGGTCCCTCAGGTCTCCCAGTTTTCCCAGGTCCCCCAGTTCTCCCAGTTCTCCCAGGTCCCCCAGTTCTCCCAGGTCCCCCAGTTCTTCCAGGTCTCCCAGTTCTCCGAGGTCCCCCAGTTCTCCCAGGTCTCTCAGGTCTCCCAGGTCCCCCAGTTCTCCCAGGTCCCCCAGTTCTCCCAGGTCTCCCAGTTCTCCCAGGTCCCCCAGGTCCCCCAGGTCCCCCAGTTCTCCCAGGTTCCCCAGGTCTCCCAGGTCTCCCAGTTCTCCCAGGTCCCCCAGTTCTCCCAGGTCCCCCAGTTCTCCCAGGTCCCCCAGTTCTCCCAGGTCTCCCAGGTCCCCCAGTTCTCCCAGGTCTCCCAGTTCTCCCAGTTCTCCCAGTTCTCCCAGTTCTCCCATTTCTCCCAGTGTGGACAAATCATTAAGAACACCTTCCTAATATTGAGTTGCACCACCCCCTTTCACCTGGATTCACCTGGTTAGTCTGTCATGGAAAGACCAGGTGTTCTTAATGTTTTGCACACGCAGTGTCTAATCTCCCTCCCTCCCTGAGTGTGTACATGTGTCTGTGTGTGCATCGGTCTGTGTATCCGTGTAGCCCTACGTGTGTGTGTGTGTGTGTGTGTGTGTGTGTGTGTGTGTGTGTGTGTGTGTGTGTGTGTGTGTGTGTGTGTGTTACCACTAACCTGCAGACGAGTGTGGCGATGATGACGCACCAGGCGGTACAGCAGCAGTCAGGGTTGGGGGGCTGGTGTGTGTGTGTGTGTGTGTGTGTGTGTGTGTGTGTGTGTGTGTGTGTTACCACTAACCTGCAGACGAGTGTGGCGATGATGACACACCAGGCGGTACAGCAGCAGTCAGGGTTGGGGGGCTGGTGTGTGTGTGTGAGTGTGTGTTACCACTAACCTGCAGACGAGTGTGGCGATGATGACACACCAGGCGGTACAGCAGCAGTCAGGGTTGGGGGGCTGGTGTGTGTGTGTGTGTGTGTGTGTGTGTGTGTGTGTGTGTGTGTGTGTGTGTGTGTGTGTGTGTGTGTGTGTGTGTGTGTGTGTGTGTGTGTGTTACCACTAACCTGCAGACGAGTGTGGCGATGATGTCACACCAGGCGGTACAGCAGCAGTCAGGGTTGGGGGGCTGGTGTGTGTGTGTGTGTGTGTGTGTGTGTGTGTGTGTGTGTGTCTGTGTGTGTGTGTGTGTGTGTGTGTGTGTGTGTGTGTTACCACTAACCTGCAGACGAGTGTGGCGATGATGACACACCAGGCGGTACAGCAGCAGTCAGGGTTGGGGGGCTGGTGTGTGTGTGTGTGTTACCACTAACCTGCAGACGAGTGTGGCGATGATGACACACCGGGCGGTACAGCAGCAGTCAGGGTTGGGGGGCTGGTGTGTGTGTGTGTGTGTGTGTGTGTGTGTGTGTGTGTGTGTGTGTGTGTGTGTGTGTGTGTGTGTGTGTGTGTGTGTGTGTGTGTGTGTGTGTGTGTGTGTGTGTGTTACCAGTAACCTGCAGACGAGTGTGGCGATGATGACACACCAGGCGGTACAGCAGCAGTCAGGGTTGGGGGGCTGGTGTGTGTGTGTGTGTGTGTTACCACTAACCTGCAGACGAGTGTGGCGATGATGACACACCAGGCGGTACAGCAGCAGTCAGGGTTGGGGGGCTGGTGTGTGTGTGTGTGTGTGTGTGTGTGAGTGTGTTACCACTAACCTGCAGACGAGTGTGGCGATGATGACACACCAGGCGGTACAGCAGCAGTCAGGGTTGGGGGGCTGGTGTGTGTGTGTGTGTGTTACCACTAACCTGCAGACGAGTGTGGCGATGATGACACACCAGGCGGTACAGCAGCAGTCAGGGTTGGGGGGCTGGTGTGTGTGTGAGTGAGAGTGTGTGTCGTCATGGTTCTTGCGTCTTCGGCAGCACAGCCAGAAAGAGTAGAAGAGGAGGAAGAGGAGGTCCAGAGCCAGACACACCAACGCTATTCCGCCTAGCAACAGCACCGACTGGGGAGAAAGAGACAGACAGGATATGGCATCACAACCACCTGGATCCTAAAATGACAAGTCAATAATCCTATTTTGGCCCTGTACAGAAACAAGCCTTTCCAACTGGACACAAACTGGTTGAGTCTACGTTGCTTCCACGTCATTTCAACAACAACAAAAAATCTAAAATGTGATGACGTTGAATTAACGTGGGAAAACTGATTGGATTAGCAGAAAGTCATCAACGTAATGGAATCTGGGGAATGTTTGTCTTTTTTTCGCTCTCACCTTTTAACCTAAATCAACTGACTTCAGGTTCCAACACATTATTGAATTCACGTTAGTGGACAACTCAATCAAATGTAAATCAAAAACCGTTGAACTGACGTCTGCCCAGCGGGTTGCTCCCCTTTTCTGTGGACCATTTTGACAGAAACACAAGAGGCGGGAAAGGGAGGAAAGAGCATATGATGTCACAATGAGCATTGTGGGGTACAGGAAGAGAAGAGGAAGTTGATTGTAAATGAACACAAAGCGACCTCAAATGAACCCCCCCCCCCCCCCCGCCCCCCATCACTAACTCCTACAGTAGAATCTCGTGTAGAGCTAAACATTATACATACAGACGTCAGATCTTCATTTTGTCGCGGATCATTTTCCTGCGCAACAGGAAATTCAAATTAGCCTCGTGATTTAGAGACGTTCACTAATAAACCTGCAGTTCTCCTTCTCTCCATGCAGGGGCAGTCGAGTCAATGAGGACCAGAGCCAGGTATCAAAATCATCCTCCCTCTCGCCCAAAATCATCCTCCCTCTCGCCCAAAATCATCCTCCCTCTCGACCAAAATCATCCTCCCTCTCGACCAAAATCATCCTCCCGCTCGCCCAAAATCATCCTCCCGCTCGCCCAAAATCATCCTCCCGCTCGCCCAAAATCATCCTCCCGCTCGCCCAAAATCATCCTCCCGCTCGCCCAAAATCATCCTCCCTCTCGCACAAAATCATCCTCCCTCTCGCCCAAAATCATCCTCCCTCTCGCCCAAAATCATCCTCCCTCTCGCCCAAAATCATCCTCCCTCTCGCCCAAAATCATCCTCCCTCTCGCCCAAAATCATCCTCCCTCTCGCCCAAAATCATCCTCCCTCTCTTCCAAAATCATCCTCCCTCTCGCCCAAAATCATCCTCCCTCTCGCCCAAAATCATCCTCCCTCTCGCCCAAAATCATCCCCCCTCTCGCCCAAAATCATCCCCCCTCTCGCCCAAAATCATCCCCCCTCTCGCCCAAAATCATCCCCCCTCTCGCCCAAAATCATCCCCCCTCTCGCCCAAAATCATCCTCCCTCTCGCCCAAAATCATCCTCCCTCTCGCCCAAAATCATCCTCCCTCTCGCCCAAAATCATCCTCCCTCTCGCCCAAAATCATCTCACCTCTCGTCCAAAATCATCCTCCCTCTTGCCCAAAATCATCCTCCCTCTCGCCCTCCTTCCAAGGCTGAAGTCTACTATAGTCTATCAAAACTAATCCACCTAAACCATAGTCTACTGTAGTCTATCAAAACTAATACACCTAAACTATAGTCTATCAAAACTAATCCACCTAAACTATAGTCTATCAAAACTAATACACCTAAACTATAGTCTATCAAAACGAATCCACCTAAACTATAGTCTACCGTAGACTATCAAAACTAATCCACCTAAACTATAGTCTATCAAAACTAATACACCTAAACTATAGTCTATCAAAACGAATACACCTAAACTATAGTCTATCAAACTAATACACCTAAACTATAGACTATCAAAACTAATACCCCTAAACTGTAGTCTATTGTAGTCTATCAAACTAATACACCTAAACTATAGTCTATCAAACGAATACACCTAAACTATAGTCTACTGTAGACTATCAAAACTAATACCCCTAAACTGTAGTCTATTGTAGTCTATCAAACTAATACACCTAAACTATAGCCTACCGTAGACTATCAAAACTAATCCACCTAAACTATAGTCTATTGTAGTCTATCAAACTAATACACCTAAACTATAGTCTATCAAAACTAATACACCTAAACTATAGTCTACTGTAGACTATCAAACTAATACACCTAAACTATAGTCTATCAAACTAATACACCTAAACTATAGTCTATCAAAACTAATACACCTAAACTATAGTCTACTGTAGTCTATCAAAACTAATACACCTAAACTATAGTCTACTGTAGTCTATCAAAACTAATACCCCTAAACTATAGTCTAACAAAACTAATACACCTAAACTATAGTCTATCAAAACGAATACACCTAAACTATAGTCTACTATAGTCTATCAAAACTAATCCACCTAAACTATAGTCTACCGTAGATTATCAAAACTAATCCACCTAAACTATAGTCTACTGTAGGCTATCAAAACTAATCCACCTAAACTATAGTCTATCAAAACTAATCCACCTAAACTATAGTCTACTGTAGTCTATCAAAACTAATACCCCTAAACTATAGTCTATCAAAACTAATACCCCTAAACTATAGTCTATCAAAACTAATCCACCTAAACTATAGTCTACTGTAGGCTATCAAACTAATACACCTAAACTATAGTCTACTGTAGGCTATCAAAACTAATACACCTAAACTATAGTCTACTGTAGGCTATCAAAACTAATACCCCTAAACTATAGTCTATCAAAACTAATCCACCTAAACTATAGTCTACTGTAGTCTATCAAAACTAATCCACCTAAACTATAGTCTACTGTAGTCTATCAAAACTAATCCACCTAAACTATAGTCTACTGTAGTCTATCAAACTAATCCACCTAAACTATAGTCTACTGTAGTCTATCAAACTAATACACCTAAACTATAGTCTACAGTAGTCTATCAAACTAATACACCTAAACTAAAGTCTACTGTAGTCTATCAAACTAATCCACCTAAACTATAGTCTATCAAAACTAATCCACCTAAACTATAGTCTACTGTAGTCTCTCAAAACTAATCCACCTAAACTATAGTCTACTGTAGTCTATCAAACTAATCCACCTAAACTATAGTCTATCAAAACTAATCCACCTAAACTATAGTCTACTGTAGACTATCAAAACTAATACACCTAAACTATAGACTATCAAAACTAATACACCTAAACTATAGTCTACTGTAGACTATCAAAACTAATCCCACACAATCTACAATAATTGATCATTTCAATAAGCATTTTTCTACAGCTGGCCATGCTTTCCACCTGACTACCTCTCACGTGAACGAGCGTCACGAGCCTGTGGCACTCTGCCAGACCACTGACTCAAAGAGCCCTTATGAGCCCCTCCTTTACAGTAGAAGCCTCAAAAAAGTTTCTAAAGACTGTTGACATCTAGTGGAAGCCTTAGGAAGTGCAACATGACCAATATCCCACTGTATCTTCAATAGGAAATAAGTTGAAAAACGACCAACCTCAGATTTCCCACTTCCTGGTTGGATTTTTTCTCAGGTTTTTGCCTGTGTTTTTCCTAGCCACCGTGCTTCAACACCTGCATTGCTTGCTGTTTGGGGTTTTAGGCTGGGTTTCTGTACAGCACTTTGTTATATCAGCTGATGTAAGAAAGGGTATATAAATACATTTGATACCGAATTGGTGCGAAAAGTGCAAATCAATCCCAGAACAACAGCAAAGGACCTTGTGAAGATGCTGGAGGAAACAGAGACAAAAGTATCTATATCCACAGTAAAACAAGTCCTATATCGACATAACCTGAAAGGCCACTCAGCAAGAAAGAAGCCACTGCTCCAAAACCACCATAAAAAAACAGACTACAGTTTAAAACTGCACATGGGGACAAAGATCGTACTTGTTGGAGAAATGTCCTCTGGTTTGATGAAACAAAAATAGAACTGTTCGGCCATAATGACCATTGTTATGTTTGGAGGAAAAGGGGGGATGCTTGCAAGCCGAAGAACACCATCGCAACCGTGAGGCACAGGGTTGGCAGCATCATGTTGTGGGGGTGCTTTGCTGCAGGAGGGACTGGTGCACTTCACAAAATAGATGGCATTATGAGGCAGGAAAATTGTGGATATACACTGCTCAAAAAAATAAAGGGAACACTTAAACAACACAATGTAACTCCAAGTCAATCACACTTCTGTGAAATCAAACTGTCCACTTAGGAAGCAACACTGATTGACAATAAATTTCACATGCTGTTGTGCAAATGGAATAGACAAAAGGTGGAAATTATAGGCAATTAGCAAGACACCCCCAATAAAGGAATGGTTCTGCAGGTGGTGACCACAGACCACTTCTCAGTTCCTATGCTTCCTGGCTGATGTTTTGGTCACTTTTGAATGCTGGCGGTGCTTTCACTCTAGTGGTAGCATGAGACGGAGTCTACAACCCACACAAGTGGCTCAGGTAGTGCAGTTCATCCAGGATGGCACATCAATGCGAGCTGTGGCAAAAAGGTTTGCTGTGTCTGTCAGCGTAGTGTCCAGAGCATGGAGGCGCTACCAGGAGACAGGCCAGTACATCAGGAGACGTGGAGGAGGCCGTAGGAGGGCAACAACCCAGCAGCAGGACCGCTACCTCCGCCTTTGTGCAAGGAGGAGCACTGCCAAAGCCCTGCAAAATGACCTCCAGCAGGCCACAAATGTGCATTTTTTTTATGACCATACCAGACACTTTTATTATGAAAGAATAGGCTACATTCTGTAGGCTACCTGTTAGCCTAGCCATTGATACACAGCATCGTAAAAATAGAGGTGACGGGGGAAATTTTTAAGGGGCCTTCCTCTGAAACATTGCCAAAAACTCCAGCCACTCGAGTCATAGACTGTTCTCTCTGCTACCGCACGGCAAGCGGTACCGGAGCTAACAACACACACTCACTCCTGCTTTGGGGTAATGGAAGCAGAAGTTCGGGGAGCAGTGTGTGTCAGATCCAACACACAGATCACACACACTCTGAACACTTTGATGTCTAACAGAGAGAGAGAAAGAGAGAGAGAGGTGTTTGTATGACTCAAAAAAGAGAGAAAGAGAGAACCAGATGAGAGAGAGCAGGAGGGGGGTGGGAGAATGATGCATGTCTGGCAGAAGATGAAAGGGAAGGAAAAAGAGAAAGAAAGGGGAGAGGGGCTGCCAAAGGTTTGACCTGTGAGTAGGTTGTTGACAAAGCATGTGACATAAAATTATATTTGGTTTATGGTCTTTATCTGTGACATGATATAACACACAGCTGGATATGTCTGCTCGGAAAGCATGAAGAATGTTTCCTGTCCTCCAGGATACACATGGAAAAGCATTCTGCTCCAGAACACGCCGGGACAATGTCTGTAGGTTCCGGAATAGTGTACAGGAATTCTGCAGCTGCTGATACAATCTAAAACAAGTTCCAAAGGAATTGTGCTACAGGTGAAGAGATACCATCTTCACACAACAGCCCCAGGTGGCTGAGCGTTGGGATTATCAGGTAGAACAGAAAACCAGCAGTACTTCGGACCACCGAGGGTAAGGCTTGAATAATCCCTGCTTTACACTGTGTACAGCTAGCGACTAGCGGTAGCTACAATGACCTCAGTAAGTCACTACATCAGACCATAGGGCTTCCCTGGACATAACGACATATCCAACTAAACAATGTCACCATCTCAACAGAAAATATAGAAATGGGACACTTCTGCTCTTGAATGTTACCTCAACAGAAAGCATCCTTATGGAATGTACAAACAACACCTTCCTCTACTTCCATCCATGTCCGTGTCCAGAGCCTAGTTGATATCCAGAGATGGAGAGAGACAGAACCAGAGACTCTTCCGTGGTACTTATCCGAACAGCAGGGCTGTTAACCCCGGTGTCCTCGCTACATTTCCAACCTGGCCCTCATACCATCATAGCCACCTAATCATCCCTAGCTTCCAATTGGCTCATTCGTCCCCTCTCTCCTCTTCCCCAGGTTGTTGCTGGAAATGAGAATGTGTTCTCAGTCAACTTACCCAGTCAAATAAGGGTCAATAAATAAAATGTTGAATTTGGGTACGAAAAAAACCCGATCCAACTCCGCCTCTTCCTCACTTTTCAAACAGAAATAGGATGTGCCTTCGGTGCTTCATCAATGTGTCATTCTGGTCGTGAGCGCCGCGACCGACATAGCTAGTTCGTTAGCTAAGGTAGCCACTGTAGCTAACCACTGTAGCTAACCACTGTAGCTAACCAGTAGCTTCTCCATGAGCGTTGCGACAAACATAGCTAGTTCGTTAGCTAAGGTAGCCACTGTAGCTAACCACTGTAGCTAGCCAGTAGCTCCTCCATGAGCGCCGTGACAGACATGGCTAGTTTATTAGCTAGGCTAGCTACTGTAGCTAACCAGTAGCTCCTCCATGAGCGCCGCAACAGACATAGCTAGTTTGTTTGCTAAGCTAGCCACTGTAGCTAACCAGTAGCTCCTCCATTATGTGTTGATGCCATTTCACAGGATCTAATTTTGGACAGAAGCTGTAGAGAACAGTAAGAAACGGCACTTTAGTAGCCAAATATCTTCTTCATCCATCTCTCTTGTGTTTGTAAAGCATTACATGACCTGGTATGATGGTGCATTGATCAGTTATACAGTTTAAAGCCCTCACAGAGGAGAGGAGACAGTACTACCATGGGAACAGAGGAGACAGTCCCACCATGGGAACAGAGGAGACAGTACCACCATGGGAACAGAGGAGACAGTACTACCATGGGAACAGAGGAGACAGTCCCACCATGGGAACAGAGGAGACAGTACCACCATGGGAACAGAGGAGACAGTACTACCATGGGAACAGAGGAGACAGTCCCACCATGGGAACAGAGGAGACAGTACTACCATGGGAACAGAGGAGACAGTACTACCATGGGAACAGAGGAGACAGTACTACCATGGGAACAGAGGAGACAGTCCCACCATGGGAACAGAGGAGACAGTACCACCATGGGAACAGAGGAGACAGTCCCACCATGGGAACAGAGGAGACAGTACCACCATGGGAACAGAGGAGACAGTACTACCATGGGAACAGAGGAGACAGTCCCACCATGGGAACAGAGGAGCCAGTACTACCATGGGAACAGAGGAGACAGTACTACCATGGGAACAGAGGAGACAGTCCCACCATGGGAACAGAGGAGACAGTACCACCATGGGAACAGAGGAGACAGTACTACCATGGGAACAGAGGAGACAGTCCCACCATGGGAACAGAGGAGCCAGTACTACCATGGGAACAGAGGAGACAGTCCCACCATGGGAACAGAGGAGACAGTACTACCATGGGAACAGAGGAGACAGTCCCACCATGGGAACAGAGGAGACAGTACTACCATGGGAACAGAGGAGACAGTACTACCATGGGAACAGAGGAGACAGTACCACCATGGGAACAGAGGAGACAGTACTACCATGGGAACAGAGGAGACAGTCCCACCATGGGAACAGAGGAGCCAGTACTACCATGGGAACAGAGGAGACAGTCCCACCATGGGAACAGAGGAGACAATACTACCATGGGAACAGAGGAGACAATACTACCATGGGAACAGAGGAGACAATACTACCATGGGAACAGAGGAGACAGTACTACCATGGGAACAGAGGAGACAATACTACCATGGGAACAGAGGAGACAGTACTACCATGGGAACAGAGGAGACAGTACTACCATGGGAACAGAGGAGACAGTACCACCATGGGAACAGAGGAGACAGTACTACCATGGGAACAGAGGAGACAGTCCCACCATGGGAACAGAGGAGCCAGTACTACCATGGGAACAGAGGAGACAGTCCCACCATGGGAACAGAGGAGACAATACTACCATGGGAACAGAGGAGACAATACTACCATGGGAACAGAGGAGACAGTACTACCATGGGAACAGAGGAGACAATACTACCATGGGAACAGAGGAGACAGTACTACCATGGGAACAGAGGAGACAATACTACCATGGGAACAGAGGAGACAGTCCCACCATGGGAACAGAGGAGACAGTACTACCATGGGAACAGAGGAGCCACTACTACCATGGGAACAGAGGAGACAGTCCCACCATGGGAACAGAGGAGACAGTACTACCATGGGAACAGAGGAGACAATACTACCATGGGAACAGAGGAGACAATACTACCATGGGAACAGAGGAGACAATACTACCATGGGAACAGAGGAGACAGTACTACCATGGGAACAGTGGAGACAGTATTACCATGGGAACAGAGGAGACAGTACTACCATGGGAACAGAGGAGACAGTACTACCATGGGAACAGAGGAGACAGTACTACCATGGGAACAGTGGAGACAGTATTACCATGGGAACAGAGGAGACAGTACTACCATGGGAACAGAGGAGCCACTACTACCATGGGAACAGAGGAGACAGTACTACCATGGGAACAGAGGAGCCACTACTACCATGGGAACAGAGGAGACAGTACTACCATGGGAACAGAGGAGACAGTACTACCATGGGAACAGAGGAGACAGTCCCACCATGGGAACAGAGGAGACAGTACTACCATGGGAACAGAGGAGCCACTACTACCATGGGAACAGAGGAGACAGTACTACCATGGGAACAGAGGAGACAATACTACCATGGGAACAGAGGAGACAGTACTACCATGGGAACAGAGGAGACAGTATTACCATGGGAACAGTGGAGACAGTACTACCATGGGAACAGAGGAGACAGTATTACCATGGGAACAGAGGAGACAGTACTACCATGGGAACAGAGGAGACAGTACTACCATGGGAACAGAGGAGACAGTACTACCATGGGAACAGAGGAGACAGTACTACCATGGGAACAGAGGAGACAGTACTACCATGGGAACAGAGGAGACAGTACTACCATGGGAACAGAGGAGACAGTACTACCATGGGAACAGAGGAGCCACTACTACCATGGGAACAGAGGAGACAGTACTACCATGGGAACAGAGGAGACAGTACTACCATGGGAACAGAGGAGACAGTACTACCATGGGAACAGAGGAGCCACTACTACCATGGGAACAGAGGAGACAGTACTATCCTACAGAACAGACAGTCACTGATATGATACCAGAGTGCGACAGAAGAGAAGATAAATTAACTTATTATTGTTAAATGGACCACAAGGATCGATTCCAAACCACAGCCCAGGTCCCTTTCCCCTGGCTATACTGTAGCAGTGTATATTGTCCATTCCATCCTGTCAGGTCAATACAGGGTTCAATTCCAACCCCCAGCATAATATAATAATATACAGCGCCTTCGGAAAGTATTCAGACCCTTGACTTTTTCCACATTTTGTTATGTTACAGCCGTATTCTAAAATGGATTTAAAAAACGAAATATATATATATATATTCTCAGCAATATACACACAATGCCCCATAATGACAAAGCAAAAACAGGTTTTTAGAAATGTTTGCAAATTTATGAAATATAAAAAACAGAAATACATTATTCTTTACATAAGTATTCAGACCCTTTGCTATGAGACTCGAAATTGAGCTCTGGTGCATCCTGTTTCCATTGATCATCCTTGAGATGTTTCTACAACTTGATTGTGGTAATTCAAGTGATTGGACATGATTTGGAAAGGCACACACCTGTCTATATAAGGTCCCAGAGTTGACCGTGTATGTCAGAGCAAACCAAGTCATGAGGTCGAAGGAATTGTCAGTAAAGCTACAAGACAGGATTGTGTCGAGGCACAGATCTGGAGAAGGGTAGCAAAATATTTCTGCAGCATTGAAGGTCCCCAAGAACACAGTGGCCTCCAACATTCTTAAATAGAAGAAGTTTGGAACCACCAAGACTCTTCCTAGAGCTGGCCGCCGGGCCAAACTGAGCAATCGGAGGAGAAGGGCCTTGGTCAGAGAGGTGACCAAGAACCTGATGGTCACTCTGACAGAGCTCTAGAGTTCCTCTGTGGAGATGGGAGAACCTTCCAGAAGGACAACCATCTCTGCAGTACTCCACCAATCAGGCCTTTATGGTAGAGTGGCCAGACGGAAGCCCCTCCTCAGTAAAAGACACATGACAGCCCGCTTGGCGTTTGCCAAAAGGCACCTAAAGACTCTCAGATCATCAGAAACAAGATTCTCTGGTCCGATGTAACCAAGAATCAACTCTTTGGCCAGAATGCCAAGCGTCACTTCTGGAGGAAACCAGGCACCATCCCTATGGTGAAGCATGGTGGTGGCAGCAACATGCTGTGGGGATGTTTTTCAGCGGCAGGGACTGGGAGACTAATCAGGATCGAGGCAAAGATGAACGGAGCAAAGTAGAGAGAGATCCATTTTTTTTATCACACTTTTCTCCCTGATTTCGTCATCCAATTACGATCTTGTCTCATCGCTACAACTCCCCAACGGGTTCAGGGGAGGCGAAGGTCGAGTCATGTGTCCTCCGAAATATGACCTGCCAAACCACGCTCCTTAACACCGGCCCGCTTAACCCGGAAACCAGCTGCACCAATGTGTTGGAGGAAACACTGTTCAACTGACGACCGAAGTCAGCCTGCAGGTGCCAGGCCCGCCACAAGGAGTCGCTAGAGCGCGATGAGCTAAGTAAAAACCCCTTGGCCAAACCCTCCCCTAACCCGGACGACGCTGAGACAATTGTGCGTCACCCTATGGAACTCCCGGTCACGGCCGGTTGTGACACAGCCTGAGATCGAACCTGTGTCTGTAGTGACGCATCAAGCACTGTGTGACATCACACAGCATCACCTCACGGTAGCACAGATCTGGGACCAGTTTTAAGGTCTTGGTGTATGGTATCTGGGACCAGTTTTAAGGTCTTGGTGTATGGTATCTGAGACCAGTTTTAAGGTCTTGGTGTATGGTATCTGAGACCAGTTTTAAGGTCTTGGTGTATGGTATCTGAGACCAGTTCTAAGGTCTTGGTGTATGGTATCTGGGACCAGTTTTAAGGTCTTGGTGTATGGTATCTGGGACCAGTTTTAAGGTCTTGGTGTATGGTATCTGGGACCAGTTTTAAGGTCTTGGTGTACGGTATCTGGGACAAGTTTTAAGCTCTTGGTGTATGGTATCTGGGACCAGTTTTAAGGTCTTGGTGTATGGTATCTGGGACCAGTTCTAAGGTCTTGGTGTATGGTATCTGGGACCAGTTCTAAGGTCTTGGTGTATGGTATCTGGGACCAGTTTTAAGGTCTTGGTGTATGGTATCTGGGACCAGTTTTAAGGTCTTGGTGTATGGTATCTGGGACCAGTTTTAAGGTCTTGGTGTATGGTATCTGGGACCAGTTTTAAGGTCTTGGTGTATGGTATCTGGGACCAGTTTTAAGGTCTTGGTGTATGGTATCTGGGACCAGTTTTAAGGTCTTGGTGTATGGTATCTGGGACAAGTTTTAAGCTCTTTGTGTATGGTATCTGGGACCAGTTCTAAGGTCTTGGTGTATGGTATCTGGGACCAGTTTTAAGGTCTTGGTGTATGGTATCTGGGACCAGTTTTAAGGTCTTGGTGTATGGTATCTGGGACCAGTTCTAAGGTCTTGGTGTATGGTATCTGGGACCAGTTTTAAGGTCTTGGTGTATGGTATCTGGGACCAGTTTTAAGGTCTTGGTGTATGGTATCTGGGACCAGTTTTAAGGTCTTGGTGTATGGTATCTGGGACCAGTTTTAAGGTCTTGGTGTATGGTATCTGGGACCAGTTTTACGGTCTTGGTGTATGGTATCTGGGACCAGTTTTAAGGTCTTGGTGTATGGTATCTGGGACCAGTTTTAAGGTCTTGGTGTATGGTATCTGGGACCAGTTTTAAGGTCTTGGTGTATGGTATCTGGGACCAGTTTTAAGGTCTTGGTGTACGGTATCTGGGACAAGTTTTAAGCTCTTGGTGTATGGTATCTGGGACCAGTTTTAAGCTCTTGGTGTATGGTATCTGGGACCAGTTCTAAGGTCTTGGTGTATGGTATCTGGGACCAGTTCTAAGGTCTTGGTGTATGGTATCTGGGACCAGTTTTAAGGTCTTGGTGTATGGTATCTGGGACCAGTTTTAAGGTCTTGGTGTATGGTATCTGGGACCAGTTTTAAGGTCTTGGTGTATGGTATCTGGGACCAGTTTTAAGGTCTTGGTGTATGGTATCTGGGACCAGTTTTAAGGTCTTGGTGTATGGTATCTGGGACCAGTTTTAAGGTCTTGGTGTATGGTATCTGGGACCAGTTTTAAGGTCTTGGTGTATGGTATCTGGGACCAGTTTTAAGGTCTTGGTGTATGGTATCTGGGACAAGTTTTAAGCTCTTTGTGTATGGTATCTGGGACCAGTTCTAAGGTCTTGGTATGTGGTATCTGGGACCAGTTTTAAGGTCTTGGTGTATGGTATCTGGGACCAGTTTTAAGGTCTTGGTGTATGGTATCTGGGACCAGTTCTAAGGTCTTGGTGTATGGTATCTGGGACCAGTTCTAAGGTCTTGGTGTATGGTATCTGGGACCAGTTTTAAGGTCTTGGTGTATGGTATCTGGGACCAGTTTTAAGGTCTTGGTGTATGGTATCTGGGACCAGTTTTAAGGTCTTGGTGTATGGTATCTGGGACCAGTTTTACGGTCTTGGTGTATGGTATCTGGGACCAGTTTTACGGTCTTGGTGTATGGTATCTGGGACCAGTTTTAAGGTCTTGGTGTATGGTATCTGGGACCAGTTTTAAGGTCTTGGTGTATGGTATCTGGGACCAGTTTTAAGGTCTTGGTGTATGGTATCTGGGACCAGTTTTAAGGTCTTGGTGTATGGTATCTGGGACCAGTTTTAAGGTCTTGGTGTATGGTATCTGGGACCAGTTTTAAGGTCTTGGTGTATGGTATCTGGGACCAGTTTTAAGGTCATGGTGTATGGTATCTGGGACCAGTTTTAAGGTCATGGTGTATGGTATCTGGGACCAGTTTTAAGGTCTTGGTGTTTGGTATCTGGGACCAGTTTTAAGGTCTTGGTGTTTGGTATCTGGGACCAGTTTTAAGGTCTTGGTGTTTGGTATCTGGGACCAGTTTTAAGGTCTTGGTGTATGGTATCTGGGACCAGTTTTAAGGTCTTGGTGTATGGTATCTGGGACCAGTTTTAAGGTCTTGCTGTATGGTATCTGGGACCAGTTTTAAGGTCTTGGTGTATGGTATCTGGGACCAGTTTTAAGGTCTTGGTGTATGGTATCTGGGACCAGTTTTAAGGTCTTGGTGTATGGTATCTGGGACCAGTTTTAAGGTCTTGGTGTATGGTATCTGGGACCAGTTTTAAGGTCTTGGTGTATGGTATCTGGGACCAGTTTTAAGGTCTTGGTGTATGGTATCTGGGACCAGTTTTAAGGTCTTGCTGTATGGTATCTGGGACCAGTTTTAAGGTCTTGGTGTATGGTATCTGGGACCAGTTTTAAGGTCTTGGTGTATGGTATCTGGGACCAGTTTTAAGGTCTTGGTGTATGGTATCTGGGACCAGTTTTAAGGTCTTGGTGTATGGTATCTGGGACCAGTTTTAAGGTCTTGGTGTATGGTATCTGGGACCAGTTTTAAGGTCTTGGTGTATGGTATCTGGGACCAGTTTTAAGGTCTTGGTGTATGGTATCTGGGACCAGTTTTAAGGTCTTGGTGTATGCTATCTGGGACCAGTTTTAAGGTCTTGGTGTATGGTATCTGGGACCAGTTTTAAGGTCTTGGTGTATGGTATCTGGGACCAGTTTTAAGGTCTTGGTGTATGGTATCTGGGACCAGTTTTAAGGTCTTGGTGTATGGTATCAGGGACCAGTTTTAAGGTCTTGGTGTATGGTTTCTGGGACCAGTTTTAAGGTCTTGGTGTATGGTATCTGGGACCAGTTTTAAGGTCTTGGTGTATGGTATCTGGGACCAGTTTTAAGGTCTTGGTGTTTGGTATCTGGGACCAGTTCTAAGGTCTTGGTGTATGGTTTCTGGGACCAGTTTTAAGGTTTTGGTGTATGGTATCTGGGAACAGTTTTAAGGTCTTGGTGTATGGTATCTGGGAACAGTTTTAAGGTCTTGGTGTATGGTCTCTGGGACCAGTTTTAAGGTCTTGGTGTATGGTATCTGGGACCAGTTTTAAGGTCTTGGTGTATGGTATCTGGGACCAGTTTTAAGGTCTTGGTGTATGGTATCTGGGACCAGTTTTAAGGTCTTGGTGTATGGTGTCTGGGACCAGTTTTAAGGTCTTGGTGTATGGTATCTGGGACCAGTTTTAAGGTCTTGGTGTTTGGTATCTGGGACCAGTTTTAAGGTCTTGGTGTATGGTATCTGGGAACCCTCTGCGGGTTACCGCGACAACCGGATGCTTCCGGTTTCCAGGGGAACCGGAAAGACGGCCCGTGACTTCCTCTTTTGGACACTTCGTCTGAACTCCTCCACACTTCCTGGTTCAACAGAAGAGAACCTCCACCGACATGTTGTTGACCTCGTCAGGAGCAGAGAGAGAAACGCTGCTCAGTATCAGCTGTGATGTCGGATACTGTCTAACTGGATCTAAACACTGTCGTCCAAACTCACTGAGAGGATCACACAGAGATCAATTAGCTACTGCTCTCTCTCTCTCTGTGTGTGTGTGGTATAGCAATTAGTGGTTCAAAGGAGACGAGGTACGATGGGGGAGGGGAGAGATAGACACCAAAGAACACAGACCTACTTTCCGCCTGGCAGAGTGTGTGTGTGTGTGTGTGTGTGTGTGTGTGTGTGTGTGTGTGTGTGTGTGTGTGTGTGCGCCCCGACAGGATAGATCAGATCTACTCCACTGATCTGACCCTGTTGTACAGAAAGAGGTCAGGCCAGACAACCTACTATCTCTCTAATGACAGTGGATTCCCAAGTTAAACCGTGGCACCACCTCACTGTGGTCTGTCTCTGTCTAATGTCAGAGTCATAGAGGTACGTAGAGGGAGGGATCACTGTGGTTCTGTCTCTGTCTGTCAGAGTCATAGAGGTATGTAGAGGGAGGGATCACTGTGGTTCTGACTCTGCCTAATGCCAGTCATAGAGGTATGAAGAGGGAGGGATCACTGTGGTTCTGTCTAATGCCAGAGTCATAGAGGTATGTAGAGGGAGGGATCGCTGTGGTTCTGTCTCTGTCTAATGCCAGAGTCATAGAGGTATGTAGATGGAGGGATCACTGTGGTTCTGACTCTGCCTAATGCCAGAGTCATAGAGGTACGTAGAGGGAGGGATCACTGTGGTTCTGACTCGGCCTAATGCCAGAGTCATAGAGGTACGTAGAGGGAGGGATCACTGTGGTCTGGCTCTGTCTAATGCCAGAGTCATAGAGGTATGTAGAGGGAGGGATCACTGTGGTTCTGGCTCTGCCTAATACCAGAGTCATAGAGGTATGTAGAGGGAGGGATCGCTGTGGATCTGTCTCTGTCTAATGCCAGAGTCATAGAGGTATGTAGAGGGAGGGATCGCTGTGGTTCTGTCTCTGTCTAATGCCAGAGTCATAGAGGTATGTAGAGGGAGGGATAACTGTGGTCTGTCTCTGTCTAATGCCAGGGTCATAGAGGTATGTAGAGGGAGGGATCACTGTGGTTCTGTCTCTGTCTAATGCCAGAGTCATAGAGGTATGTAGAGGGAGGGATCACTGTGGTCCTGTCTCTGTCTAATGCCAGAGTCATAGAGGTATGTAGAGGGAGGGATCACTGTGGTCTGTCTCTGTCTAATGCCAGTCATAGAGGTATGTAGAGGGAGGGATCACTGTGGTTCTGTCTCTGTCTAATGCCTTTAGACCAGTGTTTCTTGATACTAGTCTTGGGGATCCAAAAAGTGTGTACATGATTGTTTTTGCCATTTCACTACACGTATGATTCCACTAATCAAAGGTTTGTTGATGAGTTGATTAGTGGAATCAGGTGTTAAGTGCTTGGGAAAACACTAACATGTGCAGATTGTGCCCCACTCAGGACCAGTCTGTCTTTCCCATCATGCTCCTGGGCATAGAGCTGTAGTCATGTCTCCTCTGTAATGCTCAACAGCTGTTCCACTGCTGTTCTTTCAGCTGACTCTGTGTTTCCACACGCACGCACACACACACGTTTCCACTGCCTTAAAGAACCTTGGGATTACAGCTCTTCAAGAACATTCCGGTATTCCCACAGAATTCCAACAGTCAGCGTTCCGGACCCAGCCGTTGTCGATGAGTAAACCAGCGTTGTGGATACAGAGCAGTGTGACTACACACACACGCGTGTGGATACAGAGCAGTGTGACTACACACACACGTGTGTGGATACAGAGCAGTGTGACTACACACACACGCGTGTGGATACAGAGCAGTGTGACTACACACACACGCGTGTGGATACAGAGCAGTGTGACTACACACACACGCGTGTGGATACAGAGCAGTGCGACTACACACACACGCGTGTGGATACAGAGCAGTGTGACTACACACACACGCGTTGTGGATACAGAGCAGTGCGACTACACACACACGCGTTGTGGATACAGAGCAGTGTGACTACACACACACGCGTGTGGATACAGAGCAGTGTGACTACACACACACGCGTGTGGATACAGAGCAGTGTGACTACACACACACGCGTGTGGATACAGAGCAGTGTGACTACACACACACGCGTGTGGATACAGAGCAGTGTGACTACACACACACGCGTGTGGATACAGAGCAGTGTGACTACACACACACGCGTGTGGATACAGAGCAGTGTGACTACACACACACGCGTGTGGATACAGAGCAGTGTCACACGCGTGTGTGTGTTTTGTGTCCCTGTTTTTAAGCTTCTCTCTTCGACCGCATACTAATCATCTGGTGGTCAATCACATCACAGAGAAACACAGAGGGCTCAGTGTGTGTGTGTGTGTGTGTGTGTGTGTGTGTGTGTGTCAGCTGGAGAGAGAAGCATGAAAGCCTCTCAGACTAGATAGACTGAGCCATCTAAAGCTGAGCGAAAGAGAGAGAGAGAGAGCCTTCTTTCACTACAGACAACACCCCTCCCTTCTTCCCTCAGTTCCCTCTCTCTCTGTTCACCATCTCCCTCTGAGCGTCTCCCCCCCCCCAGGGCCAACAGTGACCTCATACTGAATAGCCCCCTGCACATACATACAGATGTAGGACCCTATAAAATCAGTCTAATCTTTTTGGCCTGATTCCGTTGAGTTTTTCCACGTTTCCGTTTTTCCACGTTTTCACTCTCAAAATCACCATTTTTTTAATAGAAAAATAACCAACTCGGATGTTCTAAGTCCACGACACAGCTTAAACCACATCAGGAAACCCAGGGGTCACGTTAGAGCTCAACCGTCTGTATAGTTTAATATTGAAAGTCAACCGTGTTTTCTTTGCTTCAATAGAGTGATCAGAGCAACGACAGCTTTCCTTCACAGGAAATACATCAGAGCAACGACAGCTTTCCTTCACAGGAAATACATCAGAGCAACGACAGCTATCCTTCACAGGAAATACATCAGAGCAACGACAGCTTTCCTTCACAGGAAATACATCAGAGCAACGACAGCTTTCATTCACAGGAAATACATCAGAGCAACGACAGCTTTCCTTCACAGGAAATACATCAGAGCAACGACAGCTTTCCTTCACAGGAAATACATCAGAGCAGCACCTTTGGCAGAAAACAGCTTCATTTTCATCAGATGACAACAGAAGTGCAACGCAATTTGGCGGGCAACCACACAAGTAAATGAGCTTACAATGTAAAAAGGCCTTTTCGAGAAGAATAAAAAAACGATGCACGGCCATCATATTTCTAATGTTTATTATAGAAAGAATGGAGCCAGATACATTTCCTCATCATTTGCTTGAAGTCGATCTTGCATTTTACCAGAGAAAAGTAGACTACAGTAACACTGGGACAAGTAGACTACAGTAACACTGAGACCAGTAGACTACAGTAACACTGAGACCAGTAGACTACAGTAACACTGAGACCAGTAGACTACAGTAACACTGAGAACAGCAGACTACAGTAACACTGAGAACAGTAGACTACAGTAACACTGAGACCAGTAGACTACAGTAACACTGAGACCAGTAGACTACAGTAACACTGAGACCAGTAGACTACAGTAACACTGAGACCAGTAGACTACAGTAACACCGAGACCAGTAGACTACAGTAACACCGAGACCAGTAGACTACAGTAACACCGAGACCAGTAGACTACAGTAACACCGAGACCAGTAGACTACAGTAACACCGAGACCAGTAGACTACAGTAACACCGAGACCAGTAGACTACAGTAACACCGAGACCAGTAGACTACAGTAACACCGAGACCAGTAGACTACAGTAACACCGAGACCAGTAGACTACAGTAACACCGAGACCAGTAGACTACAGTAACACTGAGACCAGTAGACTACAGTAACACTGAGACCAGTAGACTACAGTAACACTGAGAACAGTAGACTACAGTAACACTGAGACCAGTAGACTACAGTAACACTGAGACCAGTAGACTACAGTAACACTGAGACCAGTAGACTACAGTAACACTGAGAACCGTAGACTACAGTAACACTGAGAACCGTAGACTACAGTAACACTGAGAACCGTAGACTACAGTAACACTGAGAACAGTAGACTACAGTAACACTGAGAACAGTAGACTACAGTAACACTGAGAACAGTAGACTACAGTAACACTGAGACCAGTAGACTACAGTAACACTGAGAACCGTAGACTACAGTAACACTGAGACCAGTAGACTACAGTAACACTGAGACCAGTAGACTACAGTAACACTGAGACCAGTAGACTACAGTAACACTGAGACCAGTAGACTACAGTAACACTGAGACCAGTAGACTACAGTAACACTGAGACCAGTAGACTACAGTAACACTGAGACCAGTAGACTACAGTAACACTGAGAACAGTAGACTACAATAACACTGAGAACAGTAGACTACAGTAACACAGAGACAAGTAGACTACACTAACACAGAGACAAGTAGACTACAGTAACACTGAGAATAGTAGACTACAGTAACACTGAGAACAGTAGACTACAGTAACACTGAGAACAGTAGACTACAGTAACTGAGAACAGTAGAATACAGTAACACTGAGACCAGTAGACTACAGTAACACTGAGAACAGTAGACTACAGTAACACTGAGAACAGTAGACTACAGTAACACTGAGAACAGTAGACTACAGTAACACTGAGACCAGTAGACTACAGTAACCCTGAGAACAGTAGACTACAGTAACACTGAGACATGTCTGCTGATAGAACGCCAGAGAGGAGAACAGTAGACTACAGTAACACTGAGACCAGTAGACTACAGTAACACTGAGACCAGTAGACTACAGTAACACTGAGACCAGTAGACTACAGTAACACTGAGACCAGTAGACTACAGTAACACTGAGAACAGTAGACTACAGTAACACTGAGACCAGTAGACTACAGTAACACTGAGAACAGTAGACTACAGTAACACTGAGAACAGTAGACTACAGTAACACTGAGACCAGTAGACTACAGTAACACTGAGAACAGTAGACTACAGTAACACTGAGAACAGTAGACTACAGTAACACTGAGAACAGTAGACTACAGTAACACTGAGAACAGTAGACTACAGTAACACTGAGAACAGTAGACTACAGTAACACTGAGAACAGTAGACTACAGTAACACTGAGACCAGTAGACTACAGTAACACTGAGACATGTCTGCTGATAGAACGCCAGAGAGGAGAGAAGTGCAACTCAAAGCACAACATGTGTCTGATGCAGAAATTACAACAAGAAGCATGTTACATCTGCATTTAGAAAACTCAGCAATATTTTTAGCATTTTCCATTTTTCTATGTGACCCCTGAGACCACTTTTGAGGTCTGCACCAGCCAGAGACCGTTGTTTGGTTAGTGATGTTTCTGTAGCGCTCATGTGATTGCAGAGTTATCGAAACAAAATGGCCACTGGATTGATGTAAATAATCGTGATATCATTCCGCCAGGTAGGCAGAGGCTACTTTGTAGGTAACATTTAATACAGAAGGTTTCTGGAAAAGCCTTTTCATCTCTACCAGAAGACGGTTGTCATTAGCATCATCGTTAACGGATACACAAATTGGTAGAAAAAAAGCACCCAGACAGACGTGTCGTTGCCTCTTCAGGAAGTTGCAGGAAAATACGAATCACTGAGGCATTTTGTTCATGTCTTCTGATTACCTGGCTAATTAATGAATGTCCTACTGAGTTCAATACATTTTTGAATATTGTTGAATTCCGTTTGAATGTCTGGATTCCGGGATTCCGTCCTCCGCAGCCTGGACTTTACACGGCCCTAAAGACACGACGCCTTGACAACAACCTACAGACGTGTCGCCTTGACAACGACCCCCTGGGGGCTAGCTGTGACCTCACCTCAAACAACCAGGCCAAACACACACACACACACAATGCTAAATATCTAGCGACACAGAAACAGTTGACACATACTGTAAACTCATGCAAACACTTGTATGTACTGTACACACACAGTGGTGAAAGCTCAGCAACACAGAAACAGTCCAGGCACCAAAACACGTCAGGATGCAATTAGTCTGAATTAGGGCCTTTAGAACTCTTACACACACACACACACACACACACACACACACACACACACACACACACACACACACACACACACACACACACACACACACACACACACACACACACACACACACACACACACACACACACACACACACACACACACACAAAGGGTTTTAGTGTCCCTCCTAAATGGGGTTTGGAGGAAATGGGTACTTAACAGTTCAGTTCTGATTTAGGAGAGAAAGGGAGAGAGAAGGAGAGAGACGGAGAGAGAAGGAGAGAGAAGGAGAGAGAAGGAGAGAGGAGAGAGACGGAGAGAGACGGAGAGAGACGGAGAGAGGAGAGAGACGGAGAGAGAAGGAGAGAGGAGAGAGAAGGAGAGAGACGGAGAGAGACGGAGAGAGAAGGGGAGAGACAGAGAGAAGGAGAGAGACAGAGAGAGACAGAGACAGAGACAGGGTTGGGAGGCAGGAGCAAAACCAGCTACATTCCAACAGACTAACTAGACTTGTTTTGAAAGAAGCTTATGATGTTGTACTAGACTGTGGTTGTAGTAGACAGACTGTGGTTGTAGTAGACAGACTGTGGTTGTAGTAGACAGACTGTGGTTGTAGTAGACAGACTGTGGTTGTAGTAGACAGACTGTGGTTATAGTAGACAGACTGTGGTTATAGTAGACAGACTGTGGTTGTAGTAGACAGACTGTGGTTATAGTAGACAGACTGTGGTTGTAGTAGACAGACTGTGGTTGTAGTAGACACTGTGGTTGTAGTAGACAGACTGTGGTTATAGTAGACAGACTGTGGTTGTAGTAGACAGACTGTGGTTGTAGTAGACAGACTGTGGTTGTAGTAGACAGACTGTGGTTGTAGTAGACAGACTGTGGTTTTAGTAGACAGACTGTGGTTTTAGTAGACAGACTGTGGTTGTAGTAGACAGACTGTGGTTATAGTAGACAGACTGTGGTTGTAGTAGACAGACTGTGGTTATAGTAGACAGACTGTGGTTGTAGTAGACAGACTGTGGTTGTAGTAGACAGACTGTGGTTGTAGTAGACAGACTGTGGTTATAGTAGACAGACTGCGGTTATAGTAGACAGACTGTGGTTATAGTAGACAGACTGCGGTTGTAGTAGACAGACTGTGGTTATAGTAGACAGACTGTGGTTATAGTAGACAGACTGCGGTTATAGTAGACAGACTGTGGTTATAGTAGACAGACTGTGGTTGTAGTAGACAGACTGTGGTTATAGTAGACAGACTGTGGTTATAGTAGACAGACTGTGGTTATAGTAGACAGACTGCGGTTGTAGTAGACAGACTGTGGTTGTAGTAGAGACTGTGGTTATAGTAGACAGACTGTGGTTATAGTAGACAGACTGTGGTTGTAGTAGACAGACTGTGGTTATAGTAGACAGACTGCGGTTATAGTAGACAGACTGCGGTTGTAGTAGACAGACTGTGGTTGTAGTAGAGACTGTGGTTGTAGTAGACAGACTGTGGTTATAGTACACAGACTGCGGTTGTAGTAGACAGACTGTGGTTATAGTAGACAGACTGTGGTTATAGTAGACAGACTGTGGTTATAGTAGACAGACTGTGGTTGTAGTAGACAGACTGTGGTTGTAGTAGACAGACTGTGGTTGTAGTAGACAGACTGTGGTTATAGTAGACAGACTGTGGTTATAGTAGACAGACTGAGGTTATAGTAGACAGACTGTGGTTATAGTAGACAGACTGTGGTTGTAGTAGAGACTGTGGTTGTAGTAGACAGACTGTGGTTATAGTAGACAGACTGAGGTTATAGTAGACAGACTGTGGTTATAGTAGACAGACTGTGGTTATAGTAGACAGACTGTGGTTATAGTAGACAGACTGTGGTTATAGTAGACAGACTGTGGTTGTAGTAGACAGACTGTGGTTATAGTAGACAGACTGTGGTTGTAGTAGACAGACTGTGGTTGTAGTAGACAGACTGTGGTTGTAGTAGACAGACTGTGGTTATAGTAGACAGACTGTGGTTATAGTAGACAGACTGTGGTTATAGTAGACAGACTGTGGTTATAGTAGACAGACTGTGGTTGTAGTAGAGACTGTGGTTGTAGTAGACAGACTGTGGTTATAGTAGAGACTGTGGTTGTAGTAGACAGACTGTGGTTATAGTAGACAGACTGTGGTTATAGTAGACAGACTGTGGTTATAGTAGACAGACTGTGGTTGTAGTAGACAGACTGTGGTTGTAGTAGACAGACTGTGGTTGTAGTAGACAGACTTTGGTTGTAGTAGAGACTGTGGTTATAGTAGACAGACTGTGGTTGTAGTAGACAGACTGTGGTTGTAGTAGACAGACTGTGGTTGTAGTAGACAGACTGTGGTTGTAGTAGACAGACTGTGGTTATAGTAGACAGACTGTGGTTGTAGTAGACAGACTGTGGTTGTAGTAGACAGACTGTGGTTGTAGTAGACAGACTGTGGTTATAGTAGACAGACTGTGGTTGTAGTAGACAGACTGTGGTTGTAGTAGACAGACTGTGGTTATAGTAGACAGACTGTGGTTATAGTAGACAGACTGTGGTTATAGTAGACAGACTGTGGTTATAGTAGACAGACTGTGGTTGTAGTAGACAGACTGTGGTTGTAGTAGACAGACTGTGGTTGTAGTAGACAGACTGTGGTTGTAGTAGACAGACTGCGGTTGTAGTAGACAGACTGCGGTTATAGTAGACAGACTGCGGTTGTAGTAGACAGACTGCGGTTATAGTACACAGACTGTGGTTGTAGTAGACAGACTGTGGTTGTAGTAGACAGACTGTGGTTGTAGTAGACAGACTGTGGTTGTAGTAGACAGACTGTGGTTGTAGTAGACAGACTGTGGTTATAGTAGACAGACTGTGGTTATAGTAGACAGACTGTGGTTGTAGTAGACAGACTGTGGTTATAGTAGACAGACTGTGGTTATAGTAGACAGACTGTGGTTATAGTAGACAGACTGTGGTTATAGTAGACAGACTGTGGTTATAGTAGACAGACTGCGGTTATAGTAGACAGACTGCGGTTGTAGTAGACAGACTGCGGTTGTAGTAGACAGACTGTGGTTGTAGTAGACAGACTGTGGTTATAGTAGACAGACTGTGGTTATAGTAGACAGACTGTGGTTATAGTAGACAGACTGTGGTTATAGTAGACAGACTGTGGTTGTAGTAGACAGACTGTGGTTGTAGTAGACAGACTGTGGTTATAGTAGACAGACGGTGGTTGTAGTAGACAGACTGTGGTTATAGTAGACAGACTGTGGTTATAGTACACAGACTGTGGTTGTAGTAGACAGACTGTGGTTATAGTAGACAGACTGTGGTTGTAGTAGACAGACTGTGGTTGTAGTAGACAGACTGTGGTTATAGTAGACAGACTGAGGTTATAGTAGACAGACTGTGGTTGTAGTAGACAGACTGTGGTTGTAGTAGAGACTGTGGTTGTAGTAGACAGACTGTGGTTATAGTAGACAGACTGAGGTTATAGTAGACAGACTGTGGTTATAGTAGACAGACTGTGGTTATAGTAGACAGACTGTGGTTATAGTAGACAGACTGTGGTTGTAGTAGACAGACTGTGGTTATAGTAGACAGACTGTGGTTATAGTAGACAGACTGTGGTTATAGTAGAGACTGTGGTTGTAGTAGACAGACTGTGGTTATAGTAGACAGACTGTGGTTATAGTAGACAGACTGTGGTTGTAGTAGACAGACTGTGGTTGTAGTAGACAGACTGTGGTTGTAGTAGACAGACTTTGGTTGTAGTAGACAGACTTTGGTTGTAGTAGAGACTGTGGTTATAGTAGACAGACTGCGGTTGTAGTAGACAGACTGCGGTTGTAGTAGACAGACTGTGGTTATAGTAGACAGACTGTGGTTGTAGTAGACAGACTGTGGTTGTAGTAGACAGACTGTGGTTGTAGTAGACAGACTGTGGTTATAGTAGACAGACTGTGGTTATAGTAGACAGACTGTGGTTGTAGTAGACAGACTGTGGTTGTAGTAGACAGACTGTGGTTGTAGTAGACAGACTGTGGTTGTAGTAGACAGACTGTGGTTGTAGTAGACAGACTGTGGTTGTAGTAGACAGACTGTGGTTGTAGTAGACAGACTGTGGTTGTAGTAGACAGACTGTGGTTGTAGTAGACAGACTGTGGTTGTAGTAGACAGACTGCGGTTATAGTAGACAGACTGTGGTTATAGTACACAGACTGTGGTTGTAGTAGACAGACTGTGGTTGTAGTAGACAGACTGTGGTTGTAGTAGACAGACTGTGGTTGTAGTAGACAGACTGTGGTTGTAGTAGACAGACTGTGGTTGTAGTAGACAGACTGCGGTTATAGTACACAGACTGCGGTTATAGTAGACAGACTGCGGTTTTAGTAGACAGACTGCGGTTGTAGTAGACAGACTGTGGTTGTAGTAGACAGACTGTGGTTGTAGTAGACAGACTGTGGTTGTAGTAGACAGACTGTGGTTGTAGTAGACAGACTGTGGTTGTAGTAGACAGGCTGTGGTTATAGTAGACAGACTGTGGTTATAGTAGACAGACTGTGGTTGTAGTAGACAGACTGTGGTTGTAGACAGACTGTGGTTATAGTAGACAGACTGTGGTTATAGTAGACAGACTGTGGTTATAGTAGACAGACTGTGGTTATAGTAGACAGACTGTGGTTGTAGTAGACAGACTGTGGTTATAGTAGACAGACTGTGGTTGTAGTAGAGAGACTGTGGTTGTAGTAGACAGACTGTGGTTGTAGTAGACATACTGTGGTTGTAGTAGACAGACTGTGGTTGTAGTAGACAGACTGTGGTTGTAGTAGACAGACTGTGGTTGTAGTAGAGACTGTGGTTGTAGTAGAGACTGTGGTTATAGTAGACAGACTGTGGTTGTAGTAGACAGACTGTGGTTATAGTAGACAGACTGTGGTTGTAGTAGACAGACTGTGGTTATAGTAGACATACTGTGGTTATAGTAGACAGACTGTGGTTGTAGTAGACAGACTGTGGTTATAGTAGACAGACTGTGGTTATAGTAGACAGACTGTGGTTATAGTAGAGACTGTGGTTGTAGTAGACAGACTGTGGTTATAGTAGACAGACTGTGGTTATAGTAGACAGACTGTGGTTGTAGTAGACAGACTGTGGTTGTAGTAGACAGACTGTGGTTGTAGTAGACAGACTTTGGTTGTAGTAGACAGACTTTGGTTGTAGTAGAGACTGTGGTTATAGTAGACAGACTGTGGTTGTAGTAGACAGACTGTGGTTGTAGTAGACAGACTGTGGTTGTAGTAGACAGACTGCGGTTGTAGTAGACAGACTGCGGTTATAGTAGACAGACTGTGGTTGTAGTAGACAGACTGTGGTTGTAGTAGACAGACTGTGGTTGTAGTAGACAGACTGTGGTTGTAGTAGACAGACTGTGGTTATAGTAGACAGACTGTGGTTGTAGTAGACAGACTGTGGTTGTAGTAGACAGACTGTGGTTGTAGTAGACAGACTGTGGTTGTAGTAGACAGACTGTGGTTGTAGTAGACAGACTGTGGTTGTAGTAGACAGACTGTGGTTGTAGTAGACAGACTGTGGTTGTAGTAGACAGACTGTGGTTGTAGTAGACAGACTGTGGTTGTAGTAGACAGACTGTGGTTGTAGTAGACAGACTGTGGTTGTAGTAGACAGACTGTGGTTGTAGTAGACAGACTGCGGTTGTAGTAGACAGACTGCGGTTATAGTAGACAGACTGCGGTTGTAGTAGACAGACTGCGGTTATAGTACACAGACTGTGGTTGTAGTAGACAGACTGTGGTTGTAGTAGACAGACTGTGGTTGTAGTAGACAGACTGTGGTTGTAGTAGACAGACTGCGGTTATAGTACACAGACTGCGGTTATAGTAGACAGACTGCGGTTTTAGTAGACAGACTGCGGTTGTAGTAGACAGACTGTGGTTGTAGTAGACAGACTGTGGTTGTAGTAGACAGACTGTGGTTGTAGTAGACAGACTGTGGTTGTAGTAGAGACTGTGGTTGTAGTAGAGACTGTGGTTATAGTAGAGACTGTGGTTGTAGTAGACAGACTGTGGTTGTAGTAGACAGACTGTGGTTGTAGTAGAGACTGTGGTTATAGTAGACAGACTGTGGTTATAGTAGACAGACTGTGGTTATAGTAGACAGACTGTGGTTATAGTAGACAGACTGTGGTTGTAGTAGACAGACTGTGGTTGTAGTAGACAGACTGTGGTTGTAGTAGACAGACTGTGGTTGTAGTAGACAGACTGTGGTTATAGTAGACAGACTGTGGTTATAGTAGACAGACTGTGGTTATAGTAGACAGACTGTGGTTGTAGTAGACAGACTGTGGTTATAGTAGAGACTGTGGTTGTAGTAGACAGACTGTGGTTATAGTACACAGACTGTGGTTGTAGTAGACAGACTGTGGTTATAGTACACAGACTGTGGTTGTAGTAGACAGACTGTGGTTGTAGTAGACAGACTGTGGTTGTAGTAGACAGACTGCGGTTGTAGTAGACAGACTGCGGTTATAGTAGACAGACTGTGGTTATAGTAGACAGACTGTGGTTGTAGTAGAGACTGTGGTTATAGTAGACAGACTGTGGTTATAGTAGAGACTGTGGTTATAGTAGACAGACTGTGGTTATAGTAGAGACTGTGGTTATAGTAGACAGACTGTGGTTATAGTAGACAGACTGTGGTTGTAGTAGACAGACTGTGGTTGTAGTAGACAGACTGTGGTTATAGTAGACAGACTGTGGTTATAGTAGACAGACTGTGGTTATAGTAGACAGACTGTGGTTGTAGTAGACAGACTGTGGTTGTAGTAGACAGACTGTGGTTATAGTAGACAGACTGTGGTTATAGTAGACAGACTGTGGTTATAGTAGACAGACTGTGGTTATAGTAGACAGACTGTGGTTGTAGTAGACAGACTGTGGTTGTAGTAGACAGACTGTGGTTGTAGTAGACAGACTGTGGTTATAGTAGACAGACTGTGGTTGTAGTAGACAGACTGTGGTTATAGTAGAGACTGTGGTTATAGTAGACAGACTGTGGTTATAGTAGACAGACTGTGGTTATAGTAGACAGACTGTGGTTATAGTAGACAGACTGTGGTTGTAGTAGACAGACTGTGGTTGTAGTAGACAGACTGTGGTTATAGTAGACAGACTGTGGTTGTAGTAGACAGACTGTGGTTATAGTAGACAGACTGTGGTTGTAGTAGACAGACTGTGGTTGTAGTAGACAGACTGTGGTTGTAGTAGACAGACTGTGGTTGTAGTAGACAGACTGTGGTTGTAGTAGACAGACTGTGGTTGTAGTAGACAGACTGTGGTTATAGTAGACAGACTGTGGTTATAGTAGACAGACTGTGGTTATAGTAGACAGACTGTGGTTGTAGTAGACAGACTGTGGTTATAGTAGAGACTGTGGTTGTAGTAGACAGACTGTGGTTATAGTACACAGACTGTGGTTGTAGTAGACAGACTGTGGTTATAGTACACAGACTGTGGTTGTAGTAGACAGACTGTGGTTGTAGTAGACAGACTGTGGTTGTAGTAGACAGACTGCGGTTGTAGTAGACAGACTGCGGTTATAGTAGACAGACTGTGGTTATAGTAGACAGACTGTGGTTGTAGTAGAGACTGTGGTTATAGTAGACAGACTGTGGTTATAGTAGACAGACTGTGGTTATAGTAGAGACTGTGGTTATAGTAGAGACTGTGGTTATAGTAGACAGACTGTGGTTATAGTAGACAGACTGTGGTTGTAGTAGACAGACTGTGGTTGTAGTAGACAGACTGTGGTTATAGTAGACAGACTGTGGTTATAGTAGACAGACTGTGGTTATAGTAGACAGACTGTGGTTGTAGTAGACAGACTGTGGTTGTAGTAGACAGACTGTGGTTATAGTAGACAGACTGTGGTTATAGTAGACAGACTGTGGTTATAGTAGACAGACTGTGGTTATAGTAGACAGACTGTGGTTGTAGTAGACAGACTGTGGTTGTAGTAGACAGACTGTGGTTTGGTTGTAGTAGACAGACTGTGGTTATAGTAGACAGACTGTGGTTGTAGTAGACAGACTGTGGTTATAGTAGAGACTGTGGTTATAGTAGACAGACTGTGGTTATAGTAGACAGACTGTGGTTATAGTAGACAGACTGTGGTTATAGTAGACAGACTGTGGTTGTAGTAGACAGACTGTGGTTGTAGTAGACAGACTGTGGTTATAGTAGACAGACTGTGGTTGTAGTAGACAGACTGTGGTTATAGTAGACAGACTGTGGTTGTAGTAGACAGACTGTGGTTGTAGTAGACAGACTGTGGTTATAGTAGACAGACTGTGGTTATAGTAGACAGACTGTGGTTATAGTAGACAGACTGTGGTTATAGTAGACAGACTGTGGTTATAGTAGACAGACTGTGGTTGTAGTAGACAGACTGTGGTTGTAGTAGACAGACTGTGGTTATAGTAGACAGACTGTGGTTATAGTAGACAGACTGTGGTTATAGTAGACAGACTGTGGTTATAGTAGACAGACTGTGGTTGTAGTAGACAGACTGTGGTTGTAGTAGACAGACTGTGGTTATAGTAGACAGACTGTGGTTATAGTAGACAGACTGTGGTTATAGTAGACAGACTGTGGTTGTAGTAGACAGACTGTGGTTATAGTAGACAGACTGTGGTTATAGTAGACAGACTGTGGTTGTAGTAGACAGACTGTGGTTATAGTAGACAGACTGTGGTTATAGTAGACAGACTGTGGTTGTAGTAGACAGACTGTGGTTGTAGTAGACAGACTGTGGTTGTAGTAGACAGACTGTGGTTATAGTAGACAGACTGTGGTTATAGTAGACAGACTGTGGTTATAGTAGACAGACTGTGGTTGTAGTAGACAGACTGTGGTTATAGTAGAGACTGTGGTTGTAGTAGACAGACTGTGGTTATAGTACACAGACTGTGGTTGTAGTAGACAGACTGTGGTTATAGTACACAGACTGTGGTTGTAGTAGACAGACTGTGGTTGTAGTAGACAGACTGTGGTTGTAGTAGACAGACTGCGGTTGTAGTAGACAGACTGCGGTTATAGTAGACAGACTGTGGTTATAGTAGACAGACTGTGGTTGTAGTAGAGACTGTGGTTATAGTAGACAGACTGTGGTTATAGTAGAGACTGTGGTTATAGTAGACAGACTGTGGTTATAGTAGAGACTGTGGTTATAGTAGACAGACTGTGGTTATAGTAGACAGACTGTGGTTGTAGTAGACAGACTGTGGTTGTAGTAGACAGACTGTGGTTATAGTAGACAGACTGTGGTTATAGTAGACAGACTGTGGTTATAGTAGACAGACTGTGGTTGTAGTAGACAGACTGTGGTTGTAGTAGACAGACTGTGGTTATAGTAGACAGACTGTGGTTATAGTAGACAGACTGTGGTTATAGTAGACAGACTGTGGTTATAGTAGACAGACTGTGGTTGTAGTAGACAGACTGTGGTTGTAGTAGACAGACTGTGGTTGTAGTAGACAGACTGTGGTTATAGTAGACAGACTGTGGTTGTAGTAGACAGACTGTGGTTATAGTAGAGACTGTGGTTATAGTAGACAGACTGTGGTTATAGTAGACAGACTGTGGTTATAGTAGACAGACTGTGGTTATAGTAGACAGACTGTGGTTGTAGTAGACAGACTGTGGTTGTAGTAGACAGACTGTGGTTATAGTAGACAGACTGTGGTTGTAGTAGACAGACTGTGGTTATAGTAGACAGACTGTGGTTGTAGTAGACAGACTGTGGTTGTAGTAGACAGACTGTGGTTGTAGTAGACAGACTGTGGTTGTAGTAGACAGACTGTGGTTGTAGTAGACAGACTGTGGTTGTAGTAGACAGACTGTGGTTATAGTAGACAGACTGTGGTTATAGTAGACAGACTGTGGTTATAGTAGACAGACTGTGGTTGTAGTAGACAGACTGTGGTTGTAGTAGACAGACTGTGGTTGTAGTAGACAGACTGTGGTTATAGTAGACAGACTGTGGTTGTAGTAGACAGACTGTGGTTGTAGTAGACAGACTGTGGTTATAGTAGAGACTGTGGTTATAGTAGACAGACTGTGGTTATAGTAGACAGACTGTGGTTATAGTAGACAGACTGTGGTTATAGTAGACAGACTGTGGTTGTAGTAGACAGACTGTGGTTGTAGTAGACAGACTGTGGTTATAGTAGACAGACTGTGGTTGTAGTAGACAGACTGTGGTTATAGTAGACAGACTGTGGTTGTAGTAGACAGACTGTGGTTGTAGTAGACAGACTGTGGTTATAGTAGACAGACTGTGGTTATAGTAGACAGACT